>NW_027669268.1:0-31507 GCF_964194185.1 Rhinolophus hipposideros | reverse complement strand
CAGTTGCCATTTTCCACTTCCGTTTCCTGGTTTCTCCTTTTATGTCCAAGACTTAGTTCTATACACTCTTCTGTTCTCTGTCTACAATTATTCCCTTGGGAATCTGTTTAAGTTTACAGGTTTTTTTATGTTGTTGTTGTTTTGTTTTAATTACAATCTATAGTATGACAATTCCCAAATAGATAACTCTAAGGGGCATTCATTTCCCCAATTCTAGGCACATCTAACCAGCTGCAGTAAGACTTTTCCACTTGGTTCTCTCAAAGAAAAACAGACAAACAAACAAACAAACAATCAAACATTCCTGACTGAACTCCTGTTCTTCCCCAACCTATTCCTATTCACAATCTTCCTATATTAATTAATGACAACCCGCGTTTCAGTTGTTCAGTCAATGATTTGGCAGAATCCTCAACTCTTCTCACAGCCCGTCCATATTCAACCTTCCATTCTGTTCCTTTTGTACTACCCATAATCCAGCCATTTCTTACCACCTCTGCTACAATCACCCTGTAAGTTGCCATCATGACTTGCCTGGAATGTATAATAGCCCTCAACCTTGCTAACTGTTCTATCCTTTCCTTCCTCCAGTCTATTCTCAATACAGCAACCCATGTTCTTTGTAAAAGTGTCAGCAGATATATCATTCCTGTGCCTCATGCCTTGCAAATAACTTTCCATCGCACTATGTGGAAAAGCCAAATTTTTGCCATCGGTCCATAAGGCCTTTGAGATCTTGTGACCCTGTTACTACTCTTGTCTGATTATATTTCGCCTACTATTTACATCATTCAGCCCCAGCTGCACTGGCCTTTTGGTTCTTTCTCACATACCACAGGCATATTTCAGCTTATAACCATTGAACCTACTCTTCTATCTTTTTTTACTTATTCCCCAAGATATTTGTGTAATTATCTCTTCCTTGCTTCCTTCAATATTTGCTCCAGAGTCACTTTCTTAGCAAAGACCATTCCAGCCACCCCATGAAGATACTAGCTGTATTTACTTCCAGCACCCTACGCTCCTCGACTCTGTTATAATATTATTTTTATCTATATGATACCTTCTAGTGTACTAGTATTTTATTCTTACCTTATGTTTTTACTTACTGTGTAACTCACAAGCTGTATGAAAGAAGAGGTCTTTGCATTTTTTGTTCTCTACTGTATCATTTCAGGTTCTTTAGACAGTGACTACTAATACAGAGTAATGGCTTAATAATAAGTAAATTATAAATGTGATGAAAGAAAGAATAAGTTTAAAAATGAATTAACATCAATTTACATTTTTAAAAATTTTCTTCACTTATGTGCATTTCAGGCATATTTTCTTAGAATCCGTTTATGTTAGAATATAGAATGTATTCATGGGGCTCTCCAGAGAAACAGAGCCAATAGGATGTATGTACGTATAGTGAAAGAGATTTAACGTAAAGAATTAGCTCACACAGTTATGGAAGCTGGGAAGCCCAAAGAGCCGCAGTCAGAAGCTCAAGAGAAATGATGGTGTGGTTCCATTCCCAGTCTTAAGGCCTGAGAACCAGGGAGCTGATGGCATAGTTGCAGCGTGAAAGTCAGTAGGCTTGAGACCCAAGAAGGGTGGATGTTTCAATTCAGTCTAAGGTCAGGAAAAAAAAAAAAAAAATCAGTGTTCCAGCTTCAAAGCAGTCAGGCAGTTTTTTTGTTATTGTTGTTCTGTGCAATCCTTTAACTGATCAGATGAGGCCCACTTACATTAGGGAAAGCAATGTGCTTTACTTAATCTACCTATTCAAATATTTATCTAACACTCTCACAGACACACTCAGAATAATGTTTGACCAAATGTTTGGGCACCCACGGTCCACTCATATAACTTATAACTTATAAGTTGACACATATAATTAACCATCACAGAGAACTTAAAAAATAATAAATAATCATTGTTTCTTCCTTCTGCTCTTCCTTAATAACTTTTCTGCAGAGTGGTTCATACTTGTTCCCTATAAATACAGGAAATTATATATATATATATATATATATATATATATATATATATATATATATATATGTATATGTATATGTATATGTATATGTATATGTATATGTATATGTATATGTATGTATGTATATATATAAATAAATATATATACATATATATATATACAGAGAGAGAGAGAGATAACTTGAATGATTAACTGAGAATACACAGATATATTTGTAGCTTGACTATATTTTCTGTAACAAAAATAAAAGTTAGATGAATTGCTATTTTTCTTTGACTACTTATTCTAGTGTCTCAAAAACTCATTAACCCTGAGTTAAGCGCTTTGAGTCAATCCAGTATAAGCATAAAAATCTAATGAAACTGTTTCATCTTTTACATAG
The DNA here is from genome assembly GCF_964194185.1 of Rhinolophus hipposideros. Lineage (NCBI taxonomy): Eukaryota > Metazoa > Chordata > Mammalia > Chiroptera > Rhinolophidae > Rhinolophus > Rhinolophus hipposideros. Next base: position 29,141 of record NW_027669268.1, on the reverse strand, counting down.
CAATAGTACACATAAATAGCAAAGTATCTAAATATGAACAAATCGCAAATAATAATTGTAGTTTGGTTACTACTTCTATATGACTACTTGGATTAACACATCAGGGGAAAAATACTACACAATATATCATTTCCTGAATGATCAGTTGATAGACTAATTGAATCAACTGATAAGATGAATGTTTATTTCTTGGTATCCTGTAAACTTACCTATGAGTTTTCCAAAAAGTCACAGTGAATTCCTCCAAAGTATTAATTTATTAGATAATGCTGTAAACTTACTTCTGAAATCATTCTAAAATAACATGTGGTTATCTTGCATGCATTAAACAACCGGTACATAAGTATACATTATTATGTTACCTGTAAACTTCTCCAGAATTTTTGACCAGTGACTCTTATTGCTGCTCAAGTTATACTGGGGGTCCTGAAATATTCATATACATGAAAATAATTCAAGCATACTAGAAACTTATATCATTGACAGCATCATATTTTCTGTTTGGTTTTATATGCTTGAATATTTGATTTTGAATGTGGATTGAGCTCCAGAAAATGGACATCTTCATATGTTGGAATATTCAGGTCTAAAATTTAAATAGTTTCTATAAATAAAATAATAGAAATATCTGAGGTTGGACAATTATTAGATTGGTGCAAACGTAATTGTGGTTTAAAAGGTTAAAAATAATTGCAAAACCATAATTACTTTTGCACCAACCTAAAATGTTCGCAAACTTGTTGCAATGATATTGCTAACCGTTTTTGATATCAGAGGGATTATTCTTTATGAATCTGTACCAACTGGACAAACAGTTAACCAAGTTTACTATTTGGAAGTGCTGAAAAGGCTGTGTGAAAAAGTTAGATAACCTGAACTTTTCACCAACAATTCATGGCTCTTGTATCACGACAATGCACCAGCTCACAGGCACTGTCTGTGAGGGAGTTTTTAACCAGTAAACAAATAACTGTTTTGAAACATCCTCCCTACTCATGTGATCTGGCCTCCAATGATTTCTTTCTTTACCCGAAGATAAAGGAAATATTGAAAGGAAGACATTTTGATGACATTCAGGATAATGTGACGATAGCACTGATGGCCATTCCAGATAAAGAGTACCAAAATCGCTTTGAAGGGTGGACGAGATGCTTGCTTTGGTGCATAGCTTCCCAAGGGGAGTACTTCAAGGTGACTGTAGTGATATTCAGCAGTGAGGTGTGTAGCACTTTTTCTAGGACGAGTTTGCGATCAGAATTGTGAGACCTCATATAGTGGCTTACTTTGTTTCAAGGAACAGGCATCTATATTGAATGGGAAATCAAGTAAAGCAGTAGAGGGATACTGATTAATGGTAGACTGTGGAGGGGAAGAATAGCTTTGGTTAAGAAATAACATTTTGGCAATGAATGAAGGAGCAATTAGACATGATTTTGATTACAAACATGGACAGCTATTGGTAAGCAACTGCAAATGTCCAGAAAAGGAAAGAGAAGGATACACTTAAAATGCAATTTTGGATTAGAGATGGATAAGCAGGTCATATTAAGAGATCAGCCATGATCATAATATTATTCCATAATATTATATGAAGTGCATACTGGGTAGCTAAGTTCTTGTTAAACATTCACCATATTGAGAAGGAAGAAGAGATGACTAGACCATTGGACTGCTATAGAATCTACTATATTTGGAACCCTTTCTATTGTGAGGAAAACAGATAAATGTTAACAACTAAAACCACAATTTTCCAGGATAATATTACCTTACTGGATAGTATCTACAGTTGGACCATAGTGTACTACCTTTTAATGTAACTAAAATGTTCTGAGTATCATCTTTAAATTACCATACTTTAAAAAAAAACCGAAAACTAACATGGTTTTTGTTGTTCCTCTGTAAAGATTTTTGTTAATAATATAGCTGACATATAATATTACATGAGTTTCAGAGATACATCATAGTTATACAACATGACCTAAAGAAGTCATCAGCATGATAAGTCCAGCAACCATCTGACACTGTCCTATGCTTGTACCATGCTGCTTGCCACTTGAAAAAGTTAAAAATCGAGAGACATGGTTGATGGAAACAAAAGCATGTTCGTTCAGAATATTTCTGGGAGGATGGAAGAATCCTGTCCAAACCCAGCTCCCAGTCCCTAGACTGGTTAGGTTTTATAGGTACACAAGAAGAACAAAGAAAAGGGAGAGTCAGTAAGGCACGTCTGAGTGTTGACATCACTTCCTAGGCTGTGGCCTGTTTTAAGATAATATTGTCTCCATACTCTGGACACTACAGCCTGGGGCTTTGTACGTCATCACCCAGTAAGAAATGCAAGGGAGTTGTAAAATGGATTCTGATATCCGGGCACCTGAGGATTAAGAAATTGTCCTTTTCAAGTTAGGGTTCTCTTGATTAAATGGATCAATGAGTGTAGACTTATGAAAAGGAGCAAAATAGAGTTCTTGAGTTAATCGGTGAGAGGAGAAACAAAGAGAAAACAGATGAATATAAGGATGGATCTAACTGCAAACTACCGGTACCTCGCTAAGTATAATTATAATGCAAGAGGCTAGATAGCATGCTATGAGGTGAATCAAACTGCAAGCTAGCTAAGTCTACCTGTGTTATTGATTCCCTGAATTTCATCCTTACCATGCTATCATAGTATTGACTATATTCCTCATGCTGTATATTACATTCCCCTGACTTATTTGTTTTATGCCTGGAAATTTGGACCTCGTATTCCCCTTTACCTTTCCCTTCTTTTATAATTTTTCAATTACAGTTGAAATTTAATATTATTTTGTATTAGTTTCAGGAGTACATCATAGTGGTTAGAGATTTATATAATTTAAGAAGTGACGACCCTGACTAGTCTAGTACCCACCTGGCACTATCCATAGTTATTGTCATATTATTGACTATTATCCCTATGCTTTACATCCCCATGACTAGTTTGTAACTGCCATTTTGTACTTCTCAATCCCTTCACCTTTTTCACCCTGCCCTCATATGCTCCCATTTATTACCCCAACAAATCTAGAACCCATGTGATACCATGTATAATTTTTTACAATAGTATTGAGTATATTCATTATGTTATATCCTACATCTCCATAACTACTTTTTAAAGCCGTTTTGTACTTCTTGATCCCTTCCCTTTATTTCACTCCCACCCCCTCCCATCCGTCACCCATCAAATTGTTTCTGGATCTATGAGATTGTTTATTTTTGTTTGTTTATTTTGCTCTTTAGATTCCGCATATAAGTGAAATCTCATTGCATCTGTCTTTCTCTGTCTGACATACTCCACTCAGTACAATACTCTCCAGGCCCATCTATGCTGCCACAGATGGCAAGAACCCATTCTCTTTCATGGTTGAGCAGTATTCCTTTGTATATATATATACTACCTCCTCTTTATCCATTCTTCCATTGATGCCAGACTGCCTCCACATCTTGGCCATTGTAAACAATGCTTCAATGAACATATGGATGTACACATCCCTTCAAAGTAGCATTTTGGATTTTTTTAGATAAATACTCAGAAGTGGAATTATTGGGTCCTGTATTGTCTCTCGTTATAGCCTTTGTTTTAAAGTCTTTTTTGCCTGGTATAATTATTGTTATCCCACATTTTTCATTTTTTTTTATTTTTCATTTTCATGAAATAATTTTTCCCATTCCTTTACTTTCTATCTTTGTGTCTCTTTCTATCTTAAATGAGTCTCTTATATGCAACATAGTATGTCCAGGGTATGTTTTCTTATCCACTCAGTTCTGCATGTATTTTGATTGGAGCATTTAATCCATTTACATTGAAAGTAATTGTTGATAGATATGTAGCTAGTGAAATTTTATTTTTCATTGTATTGATCTGTTTGGTTTTTTTTGTTTGTTTGTTTTTTTTGTTCTCATCTTAAAGAAGTCCCTCTAACATTCCTTGTGATACTGATTTGGTGATGAACTCCTTTAGCTTTTTCTTCTCTGTGAAGCTCTGTATCTGTGCTTTGATTTTCCTTCATTTGGGATGCATTTCTTGGTTTCCTCATTTTGGCTGCCTCTCTGTGTTTGTTTCTATGTATTTGGTAGATCTGCTATGTCTTCCAGTCTTGGCCTTCTGGTCTTATATAGTAGGTGTCCTACGGGGCCCTTATACAGTCTCCCAGGTCACCTGATTCAGGTGCACCAGGAGTGTCCCGTGTGTGGGTTGTATGTTCCTTCCTGTTATGGTTGAGCTTCAGTTGCTGTTGGCATGTCAGTGGGTGATATTGACCCTCAGGTTGTTTGACTGTGGGGTTTCACCATATCCACAGCTTACAGACTGCTGTACATGGTGTTTACCCCACTGAGTGGAATTCGCCCCAGGGAGCTCTGGTGCCTGTTAAGACCACCTTTGAGTATGCTGATTGTGGGGATAATTGTGCGGTGCTCTGCTGTGGTCTGACGCCCAACTCCACGTATGTTTGTTCTGGGATTTTTTGGGAGGGGCTCCGGTGCAGGCCCAGGTCACTTACTACCTGTGACCAGTTGGGGTCTACCTGGCAGGAGCTGCAAAGCGAATGCAGTTGTTCACTGCCTGTGCTAACCTGGAGGTGTGCTGGAGAGGCCATGCTGTGAACCAAGGACAGCTGCCACCAGTCCCAGGCCTGGGGGACCTCAGCAAAAAACCAGGACACCCCGAGGCCTGCTGCCACCTGCTGGCTCCCTTAAGGTTCAGCCACTTAGAAAACCTCATACAGTATGCAATTTACATGAGGCAGGGTCTTAGGGAGTCACTAGATTGGGAAGAGTTGTACTTACCTTGTTAATGTAAATTCTGGCTTGATGTAAGTGCTGGAGTTACTCAGCAAGTCTCAGAGCATACTCAGAGCATACTGAGGCCAGTCGCCACCTGTCTGGGGCCAATGGACTGTGATAGTTTTCCAGGAAAGAGTGCAATGCAGGCTGTGCTGACTTTAAAGTGCCTCTGGCATTGAGGGAGTGGAGAGGGGAGGGTTCCCAGTGAAACAGCCAGCTGGAGCAGCAGAGTTCACCAGGCCAGTCAGATTCAGAATTGCCCTGTGGGGATAGGCTCAACACAGTAAAGATGGCACCTACCTGCCAGCTACACCTAAGATGGACTCTACACAAGGAAAATGGCAATGGTTCTCTAGCCCATGCCTCGAAGCCATACAACTTAGTCTGACCCTCGTTTGTCTCTGAGTGCCCAAGCCACTGTTCCTCTGCCAAAGCCCAGGGTGAGGGCTTGCAAGCAAGTATGTCCATGGGCCTTTTAACAGGACATCTGGGTTTCCTGTAGTCTTCCTTCCCACCAAGATGATCGGAATCCCAGGTGTTTTTTACATTGATATTGTGGGGACTTTTCTTCCAGGCATCAATATTCCACTCTGGGGAGCTGGTGTGGGGCTGGGGTCCCTTGCTCTTTTAGGGGAAACATCCATGGCTGAGATATCCCTCCTCATTCTCAATCACCACACAGAAGTTTGGTGTCAGCCTGTTTCACATCTCTGCCCCTCCTACCGTGTTTCCCTGAAAATAAGACCTAGCGGGACAGTCAGCTCTAATGCATCTTTTGGAGCAAACATTAATATAAGACCCGGTCTTTTATATTATATTATATTATAAATTATATCATATATCATATCATATCATATCATATCATATTAAAGACCTGGTCATATATTATAGTAAAAAAGACTGGGTCTCATATCAATGTTTGCTCTAAAAGACGCATTAGAGCTGATTGTCTGGCTATGTCTTATTACGGAGAAACACGGTACCAATCTTGACGTGACTTCTTTATGTCCTTAGTTATAAAACTTAGTTCAACCAAACTTCAGATAGGTTTCCAGGTTGATTTTTCTATAATTAAGTTGTAATTTTAATGTGTTCATGGAAGGAAGTAGGCACAGTGTTTATCTACTTTTTTATTTATTTGTTTAGCTTTACCTTCTTTTGCAAAAAGAAAATACTATAAGCATTAAGTGTGATAGAGTTGGAGAACAGAGTGTTCACCTTAGAGAGAATAGTGAGACAATCATTTATTTTTCTGGGACATATTCCTGGGAAACTTGGTAGAATCATGATTATGTTTCTTATTAAACACAGTTAATAACATAGTTATGAAACATAGTTTCTTAAATGTATTTAAATGATGTATTTCTCAGAAACATTTATTTTATGTTTAAAATCTCCTATTTTCTTTTAAAGATTTAGATAAACAGAGAAACTTTAAGAAACAGACCCCTAACATCATAAAATATATCAAAATCCATAGACTTACAAGCTATTCTTTTGGGAAACAGCTCATTTTTTGTGGTTAGTATACATCATACTCTTGTGAAACATATGTGCTTTGACTGAAGTATGTACAGACAGGCAGTCAATCAACTGATCGATTGCACGTATTTGAGTAGTTATCACTGCAGACAAGTACTTTAAGTGCTATGAATACTTACAAATTAAGTTAAAGATTTTTGTCCCTTCTCAAGTAGCTTGAAAATGAACAAAAAATGGTAAAAGAAATACAATTGAAAGTAGAAAGTAATATAACAACCAAGTTGTAAGATATAAGATTTTATATATATATATATATATATATATATATATACACACACACACACACACACACACACACACACACTATGGTTCATAGAAATGGATGTGTTTATGTTTAAGATGTGTATAATTATATTCACTAACCATATATTATTTGCTAGCTGCAAGTCCTGGGTCTTGAGAAAGGAGTTGAGGGCATTTAATTAATTCAATGCAATTCTTACCTAAACTAGTGAAGGAGACAGGCATATAAATATCTCATTGTAATACTTTTTCGCCATCAGCCATATGCAGGACACTCTGTTAATATACATTAGGGATTTAAAAATGTATGAGATGGTTTTGTGCTCAATGGATTTGTAATCTAATTACAGAAGCAGAACATATACATGCAATACCTGAGGACACAATAAGGGATACATTGATTCTATAGGCAGTAAGTATCTGCAAGCAATGAAGTCAACATTGAGTCTAAAACAGGTTAATGCCCTGTTGTTGTTTTTCTCCAAGCACTTCATGTGGATTGGTCCAGTGCTAGCCTGGCTGTAATATGAGCCTAGAAGTTAGCACTTAACAAATGTAGAGATGATGGCCACCTGCAAGTAACAACAGCATAATGAGGAATCCACAGCTATTAGTAGAATGAATGAGAGTTAAGACAAAATTTTGTTTTTAAAGGGAATTTTCAGAATTAAAGATGGAGAAAGGAATAATTTATCACACTTGCATAGAAATTTGTGAGTGTCTTAGAGGTATTGACAAGTGACTGATAAACAAGTAGGGCTTGATCTACATGTTTGGTTGTCCCCTGAATTATTTCAGTGAGTTGGTCATCCAGTTTAGCTTGTCATTCCATGTGCATTGTCACTCTAGTCAGTTAACCATAAAGATGAGAATATTATATTCCTTCAAAGTAATATTCTTTACATATTTATTAAAGAGATAATTGATATCCTATTATTACAAAATGTATATATTGTGGTTAAGAACTATTTGTTGCCTGCCTTTATTTTACTTTTCAAACAAATATCCTATGACTATGAGGTGTACCAAAAAATCATTTGAAATGTAATTAAGCAAATCTCTCACTCCCACTTTACAGCATTATGTCACACTCTATTGTCTTCTGTGTTTGAATAACTCCAGACTGATGGATTAGTGATGAAAGAGGGATTGTGGACCCACCACTAGCATCTTCCACTTAAAAATTAAGAAAGAAAAAGAAAAACGTCTCAAGCTATGGGTCTACACTTAGAAGGAAGGAATCTTCTTTTTCTTTCTTTTATTTTTCCGTTTGAGGGATATAGCTACATTGATGGAAAGGATCAGTTGAAGTTTTGTCATCTAGAGAAATCTTATGGAAACCTGAATTTACCTGGGATCATATTTCAGAGTCGTTTCAGTGGTGTTGGAATAGCCGATGTAGGTTGTGGCTCCTGTTAGCTGCCTGACTGGCTCAGGCCTTGACTGGATCTAAAATGTCGGAGGGTGGTGTAGAATCCTCTGGCAAAAGGTGCAGTATTTATAGGGCAAGTCAGACATAAGCCTGCTATTAACTGTTGAGCAGTGTAAGAAACAGGAAATCTCAAAGGGCTTTCCCTAGAGGCCAAGATGTCTGTGATAAACCCAGAAAGTCTCAATTTATCTAGGAGAAAAACATAATTCAAAGGAGAGTCAGTTAGGATTCAGTCTTTCGTGTAGCTAAAACCAATGAAAACTTTTTTGACCCTCAACTTATTCTAAATTGTATAAAATTATAAATGTCCACTCACATACTTGCAGATTTATTTGCACATAGAATATCCTGTTGATTCTAATATCCATTTTCTTTATCTTCACTGCCATCACCCTATACCAAGCTACCGTCAGTTCTCACCTCAACTATGTAAGAGTCTCCTTCTAACTGTTCTCCCTGCTTCTGCATTTGCTCCGCACTCTAATAGTTACAAATCATAGCACACTAATTCTTTTATTCAATACTTTCATTGTCTCTTTAATATACTAGAAATAGAAGTCACATGTCCTGTGACTGCAACATCCAACATCAGTCCTTGATAACTACATATATATATATATACATATATATATATTCATATATATACATATATATAACTTCATATATATGTATATATAATAAACAGTTATATATATTATATATAATAAACAGTTATATATAATATATAAAAAGTTATTTATATATAAATGTATACATATGTGTGTGTGTGTGTATATATATATATATATATTAAACTGTTTTCCCCTTAATCACCACTTTTCCAGGAAATAAACATGATTTTAGTCTGTTGAATTACTCAAGCTTTTTAAGGCTCAGGTTATATCTATTGTTTAGAACACTCTTCTTGACCTTAATCTGGTGAACTCATTTCCATCTTTCCAGTCTCTGCCTAATTATTACTTTCTCAGGAAACCCTATCTGACCATTATAACCAAGTTAGTCTCCTGACCACACTATGCACTAAACATAGTGTTCTCTGTTACCTCACCCCATTTGTTTGTTTGTTTGTTTGTTTATTTCATGGCACTTACCACCACTTGAAATTGTCTCCAATCCATGTTTATTTTTCATCCTGCCCTCTAGAATAAAAATGTCATAGAGAACATGGTATCTATCCCAAAAGACAAGGAAATTTATAATCAAAATGCAGTTTATTTGGTGAAGACAAATTGCTGTGATGTGTAAAATGGTTTGTGGGAATATTTAAGGATATACACATACAAAATCCTTGTCACACTTCACATGCTCAGTGCCTAGCATTTAGTTCAGACTTCCTAACTTGAAGCTGTTACTGTTATTATGAAGATGATTATGATCATGAAGTAGGAGGGGAGGGAAAAGGAGAAGAGGGTGTGGAGAAGAAAACAAGTTCATGAGGCGATGAGGACTCAATAGGATGTTAACAGCAGAAGAGGAAGGAAGCTAAGACACCTACAGGAGGTAGGATGATATGGTGGGGCGTGAAAATGTATTGAATGAAAAAGTGAGGTTTAAATCCCACATTTATTACTTGCGTGTGGCATTGGGCAATTTACTTAAATTTTCTGAGCCACATCTTCTTAATGTGTGAAAAGGAACTGTTTTCTAATTATCTATTATTATGTAATAAACCACCCCAAAGTTAAGTGACTTGAAGCAACAATTTATTGTGGAGTTTAACTAGCCTCACCTGGATGGTTCTCTTCTGGGATACCACCTAAGGTGACAGTAGAATAATGGGTGGGGCTGGAGACATCTGCAGTCCTTTTCATTCATCTCTGACATCTGAGTTGGGATGGCTGGATTAATTAATAACTAGTCAGGCATCTTCTTTAAATATGGCTTTTCTGCATGGCTAACTTGGACTTCTTCACAGCAAGGTAGCCTCAGGGATTTGGACTTATTTTTTCATAGTAGTTGGCTTCACAAAGATCAGAGACCCATGTGGGTGCTGCCGCGGTAGTCTCAGAACAGCAATTTACAAATAATGGGCATTAAAATGTTATTTAAAAATCAGTTAACTTTATGAGAACCTCAATGAGATTATTGTCATCAGTGTTATATGTCTCTTTCTGTAAGCCAGTAAATTCCTTGTTTCACAATTCATTGTCTCTTTTATTTCACAAAGAGGAATCTTATAATTTATTCTACTTTTCAGATAAAACATAATTTAGGAATTTCTAATTTATCCTATATTGATTTATTCAGCCAGTAAATAAGTCAAATATTTACTTCTGTTAGCTTTCATTCTATGTCCTCTCTTCAGCATAAGGTTAATAAAAATAGAATCAGAAATTTAAAAAAAATCATTTCACAAGTGAAAAATAGAGATGTGTCATTTGACTAAGGTGTGAGTTTAAGGGAAGTCATGAGGAATAATTGCTAATATCTGCGCACCATTTTAGATATTTTCCAATGAATGAAATATAAGATGATTTGAAATTTCATACTGCATTTGATATCAATAAAATACTCCCACAAATTTCCAAATTCTCTTTCTTAACTCTTTTAAACTGAGTTGAATTTGACCACGTTTAATTTTATACATGGTCCAAGGATGGTCTTATATTTTGCAGCTTCAATTTATGTGTTTTTTTGTTTTTTGTAAACTTAACCTTTTGAATTAGGATCCTCAAATGGAAATCCTCAAAATAGTTAATAATGAGTTATGAAAGGTAGATGTAGGCTGAATAATGGCCCCCAGCTGAATCAGGTCCTAACCCCCAGAACCTATAAATGGTACCTTATGAGGAAAAAGGTTTTTACAGTGTAAGCAAGTTAAATATCTTGACATGTGGAGGGTATTCTGGATATCCAGGTGGCCCTTAAATCTATCACAAGTGTTCTTATTAGAGAAAAGCAGAAGAACTTTGACACATCGACACACATAAGTGAAGGGAGTATGAAGACGGAGGCAGAGATGTGAGTGATGCAACCACAAACCAAAGAATGCCCAGGGGTGGGTGTTGGCGACAACCAGAATCCCAAGCAGACTAGGAACAGAGTTGCTTTGATTTCAGAATTCTACCCTCCAGAACTATGAGAGAATACATTTCTGTTGTTTTAAGCCATAAAGTTTGTGATAATTTGGCATAGCAGCCACAGGAATTTAATATAGGAAGAGAATAAGCTAACGTGTGGAATACATTAAAATAGAAAATAGAGGAAACCTTTAAGATGACTGAATTTGGGAAAGTATTATGAGAAGCCCCCATCCCGTTAAACCCTTCTAAAATTCTCAATCATATTTTCTTATTGCCTTTTGATCCATCTATTCAGCCTCCTAAATCAGCCATTAATTTACATAACGGATATTTATCAAGAGCAAACACAGGGCTAGATTCTGGGGGGATATAAAATGGCCATGGATTTTATGTTCTATAAGAGCACATAGACACCAGGTTAATAATTTATGACTCAATTATTGATCGAATGGAATTGTTTTAAGTACTGTAAAGAAACATAGAATGATACAAAATTGACCTGTGGATGCCTAGCAACTTACTTAAAGTAACTGAGCCTTTGTTTTGTTCTGATTTGTGTGGTAAGGTTTGTAACATATTTAAATAAAATTATATGTCTGGCAGAGTACCTTATTAAAACAAACAAACAAACAAAAAACTCCCCTTGCATTATTTTTCTATCCTGGTTAGACTATTTTTTTCCTAATAAGATAGAGAATAGAGCCATGGTATTAGAATTACTTTCTTTACCAGTATACTTGTTTGTATATCATCCATAATTCATAATTTGACCAAAATAATGTAATTAAAGTTCATAACTTGTTTTTCTGTATCAGATAACTTAATATCTGTTCTTCCAGAACTATAAATTGTGTAACAGTTCATTCTGGGCCCTCTGTAAATAATTAGAAAAAGTTGTCTGTAGGGTGTGGCGGCTTACCAGATTTGCCTGGTCATGAATAATACCCTGGAAATAAGGTATCATTTTTAAATTTCATATTTATTTAAAGCTTTCAGCAAACCCTAGATATGACTCTAAATTGTACATAGTAAATATCAATTGAACAACTTCTACGCCACAAAATTCAAGAAAAATATATGTCTTAATCTAGATATTTCCCAGTATGGAAGCATTTTAAATGTGGCTATATAAAACAAATCAACATTGTAGAGAACAAAGCAATTGTTAAAATGTTGGTTTTGATTCAAGATCCAACTTATAGTCTACTTCCAATTAAATTAAATATATAAAATTAACATTTTGTCATAGTTTAATATCACTCCATGTGAGTGTAAAGCTAATCGAACTGGATCAAAATCATCAGAAATACAGCAAACTTTTGATTAAGGTGTTTATTTTTCTTATTGGGCTATTATTATGTTATTTGATGTATATTAAATAGAGTTAATATCCATAGGTATATTAGAGAACCACTTACTTTTATATCCAGTACTGTCATATTACCAGCTCAGAATACTTACAAGTTTCTTCTCCCTAGCATATCTACGTTATTTCTAGGGCTGCTCTAGGAGGTAAAATAGTCAATTGTTCCATCAATAAAAATTCCATGAATATCTGTCAATAAAGAATTACATGACAGCTTTTCCTGAAATAACTTATATAAGTAAAACCTGATTTTTTTTAATGTGAAGATTAAATAAGAATTATCTTAAATACCAGGGTGCCCCCAAAAAATGTATACACATGACTTGTATTCATCTTTTGCTCTCAGTATATATTGAGTATTACAATTTTATTACAGTTTTTTTCTTTCTAAAAATGTGTATACTTTTTTTTTTTTTTTTATTCCCTCTGTGTTTAGCTACAGTCATTGAGGGGTAAATGATGATTATAGGTTGCAAAAATCTATATGTGTGAAGATATACAAAGTAAGACCATGAAATATTTTTTTTGTTTTTGATTAGGAAATTGAAGGGATGAAAAGTAGAAATATTTCAAATAAAGAGAAACATTTCAGTGTGTTAGATAAATAACAAAGAATTTATGTTATCTTTCTCACAGTAGAACACAATTATATAACACAATTATAATTAAAAACATACTATTAATATGAATAAAAATTAGTTCAGCTTCTCAGAATTATCATGGAGACTGCTGTTATTTTTATTGTACATATATACTCTACCTATTACTAGAACTTGAAGAAAAAATATTAAAGAACCATTTCAATGTTCTATCACCATATAACAAATAACTGAAATTATTCATCTTCAAAGTTTATATATATACATGATATATATATAATATATAGACATATATAGACATTTTATATATATATATATACAATATAAATATATGTCTTTTGGCCAGCTAGATGTTCAGCAAATTAGAGTTACTCTTTAGTTCATATTTCTTCTGAACTGGAGTAATGGGCTAATTTACTATTAGAATACAAGAAAGAAAAAAAAAAGAAATATTCAGTTTGACTATGGCCCTGCGATGTTTTCCTCTCTATAGCATATCAACCAGTTTAAGAAAGAAAAATAGAGTAGATGAATTAACTTCCAGAACTCTAATAGCATATGTAAGAAGAGTGGTTATGGCAAAACAAAAACAAGCATTAGGTCCCAGTTAGTAAAAAGATAAATTATTTTTCAATCTCCTTAGAAAAATAACTTTGAATTTGTAAGATAAACTTTTGTCACTCTGTGCCTGATTTCCTGTCATTACAATGCGATGTACAACCTTTCTCCCGGCTCTTTTCTGCTAAGCACAACTATACAAACTGGAAATAAGGCAAGACCCAACCAAAGGAGAACTCTTAAAATGGGAGAGAAGAAGGCAAGCTGGTTAGGCACCCCAGGACTGGTGGAAGAAGACACCAGTAGAACATCTTCGGGCCCCCAAACAGCAGTACAAAGCTATCAATACCGGATTTCCTGACTCCCAAACTAGTGACAAAAGTCAGAACAGGTTGACTCATTCCTCCCCCTTGTTTAACTAGACTCTCACTCACAATAACCAGTACCACCAGCAGAAGGGTTCAGTGTGGAACCTGCTAACAATATGTGGCCAGAGCTCTTTCTACTCCAGACCTAAGACAGGCTCCCAACTTACCCCTAGAGAAACTGGGTGGCCAAAGACATCTGTAAGAGGGATCAAACCACAGCAAACATATGACCTGACTTTTTGTAGCACCCCCCACCCTGGGGACTCAGAAACCTCTCTCACTTCTGAGAAATACCAACTAACTAGTCGGATGAACAAGGGATATACCACAAGAAGCACCCCTTCTGTGCAGCACTCTTCCTCATTCACAGAAAGAGGGTATCCAGCTACAACAAGCTCCTGACTTGAGAAGTACTCCCCTTTCCCACCTTTCTTCACTAAGCAGTTTGACTTGGGAGCACCAGCTAGAGGAATTCTACCTTCAAGTGGTGAAATCAGGGCATTTTTGTCCTTGAGTTCCAGAGTCTACCTTACCCATCTGTAGGCACCAATCTACTTGCCAGGAGAATCTCTTTGGGCTCCCTCAGATGTTATTATTAGGGACCAATGGGAGATCCAAGGGCACTAGATATACCAAGGAGATGAAAATAGCACCAAATGGCTCAGAAAATTAAATTGTCATTGCAAACCCAGCCCACAGAAGTAGAGCATGATCTGCATGCTAAAAATAAACAGGGTGATTGCCTGCTAAAATAAAGTATTTATGGTAGAACCCAATTTTCTAATATAGCATCCAAAATTTACAGGACACTGTGAAATTACCTGGCATTACAAGAAACACATAAATCAAACATACATGAGAAAATACAAGCAACTGACTACAACACTGGGAAGAATTAATTCTAAAATTTTAAAGCTGCCATCTTAAAAATGCTTCAACAATAATTGAAAATATCTTGAAACATATAGAAAATCTCAGCAAAGCCATAGGAATTATAAAAAGAAACAAATGGAAATTATAGAACTGAAAAATACTATGACCAAAACTAAAAACATGCAGGATGGGCTTAAAAATAGAGAGGAGAGGACAGAGGATAGGATTAGTAAACTCAAGTACATATAAAGATAATTTACCAAATCTGAATGACAAAGAAAATATAAACTTAAAAAAAGGAAGAAAGAACATGGCTTCAGGTGACTATGAGGTAATAACTTAAGATTTAAATTTTGTATCATTGAGGTTCCCAGAAGGAGAAGAGAGTAGGGCTAAATGAGTATGCAAAGAAGTAAATGGCAAAACATTCCTTAAGTTTGACAACAAGCAATGTTTTGCCATTATTTCTTTGCATACTCATTTAGCCCGACAAACAAAATTTATAACAACAGCTGATATTCGAGACAATATTTACATTATGAAAGAGTGACAATGCAGACAGTAAATGGCACCACTAGAAGCTGCTGCAGTTAAGGAAGGATCTAACAAGGATGAGCATAGATGATTAGGATGTTATAGCACTTAAATAAGGAAGCAATATATTTTGGCTTTACATTTAAAGCCATAGCTCTGGTTTTTGTGGATAATGAATCTGAAGGGGAAAAGCAAAGATTGTGTTATTGTGTTAGAGTTCTTCAGAGAAACAGAACCAACAGGGGAGAGAGAGAGAGAGAGAGAAAGAGAGAGAGAGAGAGAGAGAGAGAGAGAGAGAGAGAGGGGGGGGGGAGAGAGAGAGAGAGAGATTGGCTCATGTGATTATGTAGACCAGCACATTCAGAATCTTGTAAAATGGGCCAGGAGGCTGGAAATCCAGGAGACCTGATGCCTCAGTTCAATTCCAAAGGCTGTGTGCTGGAGGAATTCCCTCTTGCTTGGGGGAGGTCAATCTTTGTTTTATTCATTGCTGGATTGATTGAGTGAGTCCCACCCACATTGTGGAGGGCAACCTGCTTTACTCAGAGTCCATTGATGATGTAAATGGTAATCTTATCTCACACACCCTGATGGAAACATCCAGAATACTATTTGAGTACACATCTTGGCACCGTGGCCTCGCCAAGGTGACATAAAATGACTATCTATCACTGTCATCATTGCAGTGATCTATTGCAACATCTTTAAAACGGGTTATGCAACTCTTAGGATGTAAAAAGGAATGAGAAGTTTTAAAAGAATGATATTCCAGATCCTGAACTTCCTTGTTTATTCTTTCTTAAAAGCGACCTGTGTAAGAACAGGATCTGTAGTCTGCCATTTCTCCTTTTTACTTTTCCTTTATTTAATAGTCTTTACTCCACTTTACAAAATAAATGCATTATATTCACCATCCCCAAATATTGCTGTGGAGCACTACACCGGAAGTATAATGTCTCTGGTAATCTAAAATGACACATGCCAAGAAAGCATACCGCATTACAGCAAATAAAAGATAGTTGCTTTCACTAATACTAAAGATTATTGTTTTATTTATTTTCACATAAGCTTTGTGTTATGTTCCAAAGCGAGGTTGGTAGTAATAGGATACATATTTACATCAGTAAATGAAACTAGACTAATTCTGACAGAACATAAATTTGTCTCATTTGTTCAACAATGACTGACTTCAGCAATTAACTTATGTGGTCAGTAGTTTCCATACATTGAATGAAACAATATGGAAAACCAAGTTTAGCAAAAATACATACAATGGCCATATCCAATATTTAATGTGATAGAAATGACAAAATTTATAACTACTAATATTATTAAATTTCTCTCTCAATGAAACACTGATATTAAAGATTTTTAAGTGTCAAATTTGGGGGGTTATGTGAGCCAAAAATATTATAGAGACTATTGATAGCTTTGATAATGTGACTTTTTACTATGATGCCACCATTAGGACTGACTAAAATAAATATATGTGTATTTAAGATAAATGTGTATTAATGTCTAATAATTTTAGTAAGATGTTTAAATTTATGATGACCCATTGAAATAAAAATTGTCTGAAAAGTTAATTCAGAAAATTTGAGATATTAATTTCAGTGCAATAGGTGAAAATAAAAAACAAATGAGAAAATAATGGTAGATTGTATTTGTTCAAATTGTTCAAACATGGGAAAATGAGGATAATATAAAGAGATGTCAAACCACCTACTTATAATGATACTCTCTTAAGCATAATGGAAATTGTCTTTGCAATGAAATAGGGTGACTAGATATTCTTGGTATGTAACACTGATTGGTTTTCAAGACAACCCCCAGAGACAATACCTAGAACTTCACTAAATTTAGTGATGTCTCTTGTGCATTTTCTAGCTTATTTTCTTATGTGGGAATTATTTTTTATGCTAATCTAGGGGCAAGACATATTTGTTGTAGGATGTAGAGTTAGAAAATTATAAGTATGTGATTTTCTAACTTTCTTATAGGACAGTCTTCTTGAAGAGGTGGGAGGAATAAAACCTTTTCTGGTGATAGAACTAATAATTTCTAGAACAGGCTCCTGAGGGTGGTTATTCTACCCATAGGAGAGTATAACACGAGATGTGAAATTAAAAAAAAAAATAGAATGTTTCCTCACTTTACTTAACAAAATAAATAGTATAGCTTATTTCCTGGAGGGCACAGACCACCAGTTTAATTTCTTAACTTAAGTAATTGTGAATGAAAGGTTTTCTTAGGCCAACCAGAGGGAAATCTGCACCCTAGCTAGACCTCATGTACTCAAAGGAATACTACAATTAATATGGAAAATGTATGCCTGTGCTAATGAAAATCAGCCTGGCTTAACTTTTATCTAATTTAAAGAAAAGGATGTATGTGATACAAAGATAAGAGTTAGGGAGTCATTGGCATTTGTTTTTTTTTGATCAAGCCTGAAAAATTTTATAATACTTTGTTATTCTTGAATATCTCATATTCATTTGCTATGTTATCCAGAGCTTTGATGCTTTCCTGCAGCCATTATCCCTGCATAAATTAATAAATTATTCAAAGAAAAAAAAAAACAGTTTGCAATCATGCTAATCAACCCTTAAACTGAGCATCAGACCTTTACAAATGAAACCCTTATCTTCTGGTAAAATCAGCAAAACTAGTGATGTTCTGCTCACACCCTGGTACTAGTTCCTTCCTTGTTGGCTAAGGACAGAAGACTTGGCCTGAGGCTAAAAAGCTTCTGACCTCCAAGGAAAGGACTGATTTGATTAGTCTTCTGCTCTAGTAACGTCTACCACCAGAACTGTGTGAAAGTTGTTCTAAGTGATCCATGACAGTTCGGTATCAGTAGCCAGGCTTCAGAGAGCCAGCCAATCAATTACTACCTTATGCTTCTGAAAGTCAGCCAATTCATACAACATCATTCCAGCCTACAAATTTTTGAAATTTCATACCTTGTCCTCTTTGTTTAGATAAACAGTACCTTACAAGTGCACCTTATAGCTCTCCTTTCATTATTGATTAATAAATTCAGCTTTCTTTTTTCTTCCCTCCCTCCTTTCCTTTTTTTCTTCCTTCATTCCTTCCTTTTTTCTTCCCTCTGACGTTTGGTCTCTTAATTTATTGTCCATATTTAATCATGCAGCTGAGTTCATATCCTGTCATAGCCCCCCCAAACACTGGTGAAATTATGTTACCAATTCTTTTATTTTTACATTCATGTGCATATATATATATATATATATATACCCCGAATATTTACATAAGTAGTCAAATTTGTATTAGTTATACAATATAATTCATACATGATGTTTTCTTTTGCTTTCACATATCAAAGAAATAAACAATGTAATTCAGTTTCAAAAATGCTTTAAATCAGTGGTTTTATGAATGTCAAAGAGAGCAGTGCAGAGACTATGAAAGAAAAGTTGTGTTTCATTTTGTCAACATTGGCTACTGGAAATATAGAGAAAATAATTAAAAAGAAAGGAAAAATTCATCATGGCATTGACCTGTTTTAACATCTCATTGACCCTTTATTAATATGTATTTCTCCTCCTTCAGGGTTTTCTCAGTGATTCTGTTTTTCCTCCTTAAATAAGAATATTTACTACAAAAATGAAGAGTTATGTATGAAATATTGAAAGCAGAGAAATTATTTATGGGGTGGGTATGAGTTGGGGTAGGAAAAAATATCTGGCAAGGAATTTGTTCATGCAATGTGTTTGCAAGTTTAAATATATCAAAGGAAATAGAATCTCATGATCTTATCCTAGCGAGATGCCAGCTACTGGGGAAGAAAACACTTAAGGGCTTTTAAAACTCACAGTATAGGTCAGTGAAATGCAAATTGTAAAACACAAAGGTTGATTTTAATCCACTTTGCTTGCATGGAAGAAAGATTTAAGCCTCTCAAAATTCGGAGAGGCTCATACATTTAGAACTAGTTAAAATCCTATTAAACCAAAGCAGGATTATGTAGATTAATAAAAGAGGGTGTTTATTTGTGTTTGTTCCTTTTAATGTAATATCCTCTAAACCATTCTTGATTATCCAATATTCTGTTTGAGTTCCTTTATGAAATTATTATTCATACAACTGTTATAAAATGGATGAGGGAAATTGATAGCTAATATATATATTTGTGAAAAACTTCACCAGGAATAAGTTCATTAAAACATATTTTGCTTATAGTTGTATATGAAAGAAGAGCATATTAAGATTAAAAATAACTTGTGCAGAAATAGTTGCGAAGGTTAGACAAACGAGAGCACTGGGTCTGCATGTGAGATGGGAAGTTTTACTAAGTTTGTTTTAAATATCTTGGTTTAGTTGCTGTAGGATTCTTGATATTTCTTAAAGGATTCTTGATATTTCTGAAGCACTGTGTGACTTGCTCTTTATAACAGTATAAGGTCTTATAAATGTTGGATATATATTATATTTTCTTCACTTAATATTTCTTTAAGTCCAAGGTAGATAATTAAAATAGAAAACTAGTGTTTTGATTGTTATTAAAAGAGATAGTCTATTTATTGAATTATAATTTATGAATCTCTACTATGTTTCAGGGATGGTACCATGGATGAACTTGGATTCTGCCCTTGGACCATCCTCTAAGGTAGGTCATTTATTTATTTATTACAAATAGGGTCTGAACATATATAAAGATATAGAAGTATAAACAAGTGCAAGTAATTATCCATACTAAAATAGATACAATGTAGAAAATACTCAGGCAAGCATGAGTGGGTAGATAAAAGCATAATATATAGATACATTTAAGTATTTAAATTAAGTCAGCATTTAAAAGTAAATTAGGCTCATCTCTTAGTTTCATTCCTGGGTTGTATTATTTCTAAAAAAGAACATGGTTATAGGCTTATTTTTAAATATCTCTAAAAAAAGACAGTGTTATTTAAAAAAATAAAATAAAAAAATGCTGTGTAGGCCAAGTGGATAAAAATCTTAGAAAGAAATACCCTTAAAGGACAGTTTTTGTTGTACAATATTTGGCCTGAAATAAATTTGTGGGCCTGCTACTGAAAATGTATCACATATGTCAAAGGAACAGTAATTAAACTGCTCCCTTCTAAGCTTTTCTGATAGGCCATTTTCAGAATGAATGGTTGAGGCTGAGAAAGGGCACATGGCATTTAAGTTCTCTATCTTTACTATATTATTCACCCTGGTTTTTCTATTCAACGTGATTTCTTTTTTCACTTTTCTGCCAACTAAGAAGGAAGTTTTCTGCTGTTCTAGCAGAAGATGACTTTAGAACCACAGAGAGATTGTAAGCTGTTCCTACGGTTCATTTAATAAATTTGGTTTTGAGTAGAATGAGTAATGATGAGGATACATGTAAATCCTAAAGAAGGATGATGGATTTAACAGGTTGTAGTGGTGAAAATGGCAAATGTTGTAGTTTGGCATTGACTCATGGAAATTAATATATACCACAGTCAGTGTTGTGTTACAATGGTTTAAAACTATTATCTGTGTAAACTTGTTTATGTATGTGGTATATATAACTCCATATCACAGACATGTATATATAAATGTGTGTGTGGATGAAACTGCGTGTGTGTGTAATATAGTTTCTGCTCACAACCTACAGTTCCTTTTTAAGAACAAGTAATTCATGAACTAAATCCTTGCTAATCTTTAAACGAACTGATAAAGTTGAGTTAATCCTTTATTTAAAAGTAATTATTAATCACTTTCAAAACTCACTTATAAAAGGTAAATTTAATTGATGTTTTCCACATATTCTCATAAGTTCCTCTTCATTGTGTCTCAACATACATCATTTGTATATATAGAATGCACATAACTTGCTGTACTTAAAGTAACATTTTTATAACATTTGTGATAGTACTTCTTCCTTTGTCCCAAACCTATTAGCAGTGGACTGCAAAAGGAAAAGAGACAAACTTATACAAAACATGTACTAGACCTTATTATTTCAACCTGCATATACTCCTGCCACGCTTTATTTTTGAAAACCCTGTCATTGTCTAACTTTTCATTCCTTTTTAACATGCTTTATATATTTTTTCGATTTATGGAAGTGTGGTCAGTCTGCCTGTATCTTTTTCCTCCTATATGTTTACAAATTCTAAGCTAAATTTAAAAGATAAGCTAATGAGAATATCATTCACTCTGGTCAGTTGCATAACAGTTCATCACACAGGCTTTCTTCGATTCTTTTTCTTTTTTATACTTTATTTCTTCAATTCTTGTATTCATTTATTCACTTTTTCATTTACAAATGTTTATTAAGGGCTTACTGTGTATTAATCATCCTGCTTCTTATTAGAAAAACAAAGATTAATAACAGCCTCTGCTCTCAAGACACTAACAATCTAATGAGAGATGGAGAAATATTAATAGATAATAAAATAAAACATGAAAAATCAATGATGGTAATGAAGCTATGAAAAAAAAGGACTCTTAAATAAATTAGTAAGAAATAAAAGGGAGTAAATGTTATGAAATGACTTAGAGAAGTTTACATTCAAACTGAATCTTAATGGATAATTGGTGAGTATAAATATAAAGGAAATGGGTGAGAACAATCATTTCCAGACAGAGAAGGAATACCACTATAGAAAGGAGGCCAAAAAAAAAAAAAAAAAAAAAAAAAAAAGAAAGCAGAGAATTCCATAAATATTAAATATTTTAGGGAAGGATGAATTAACAAAGGGAAATAAATCTATTGGTAATTGACATCTATATCTATATAAATATAGATACATATCTTCCTGAAATTCCAGTGTAAACTATTAGTTGTTTGATTGGTGGATATGAAACCAAACAAATATGACACACATCATTTTGACAGTTCTGTTTCCATGTTTAAATGTCTTAACTGAAGGAATTCTTCTGCAATATTGTATCATAAAATATATAAAATTCGAAAAGTTAGACTAGAAGAAGTCTTAGGGTAATATAAACTCTACTTAAATGTATAAACATCAGAAATGACCTTAAAACAATCACCCTTACTTGTAATATATAAAAGCTTTATTTAATCAAACAACCATTATTTTAATATAAGAAACTTCAAAAGACATTCTTTTTCTTTTTTATACTTTATTTCTTCAATTCTTGTATTCATTTATTCACTTTTTCATTTACAAATGTTTATTAAGGGCTTATTACTTATTATGCATAAATGAATGCATGGGTCATTTGGTTGCAGAGTATTCACTCCAATAGCTGACTATTATATCTCAAGAAACAACTAAGAAGTTACTAACTGGTAGAGCCAAGACTTAAAACAAGACAATCTGATTCCAGAACCTATGCCATCTTTGTTATTCAAATTACATTACCTTACACCTAGAGGAGTAAGTTTTTTTCAAATAAGATATTTGTAGGTGAGTTGAGGTTGACAGGAGGACAAGATTACTATAATAAAATAATGTACAGTTTCAATATATAAAACAGACAAAACGGGAACTCCTACAGTTAAAACAAGACTATAATCTTCTTTTCTTGAATCATGACTTAACCTCTGCAGTCCATAATGAAGAATCTGAATCGCATAATCAGGTATATGTCATCACTGTTTTACATTTTCACATTTACACTGTTTTACATTAATAAATATTAGCACCAAAATGACATTTTAAGTTACCTTTGTTTCATAATTTGTTCCTTGATAGAGTACAAATAAAATAAAACAAGGTACACATAATAATAATCAAAAATATTTTATTAAACAATAATGACACATTTTAATTTTTCAATATTATCAGCTACAACTGATTTAATAAAAAATGTCAATTATTAATTTTTCATATAAACAATTTTATCAAATTATTTATAGCGTGTGTGCTATTTCTTTACTAATGTAAGGCAATAATTTTA
Source organism: Rhinolophus hipposideros (assembly GCF_964194185.1). Lineage (NCBI taxonomy): Eukaryota > Metazoa > Chordata > Mammalia > Chiroptera > Rhinolophidae > Rhinolophus > Rhinolophus hipposideros. Next base: position 5,913 of record NW_027669268.1, on the reverse strand, counting down.
TTTATTTCCTTTATGAAAAGCTCACAACACATAGTAGATTGGCCTGTTATTTTTTAGGGAACATTTTAAAATATTCAGTCTTTAATTATCAACAAATTTTTGAATACAAGGACAAAATTCCGTTATTTGACCTTAGAGTTAAACGCTTAAACATAAGAATATGTAGCTAAAATGTTCCCCAATAAGCTAAAATACTTCAACAGTGGCTACTGATTTTAGTGTAATTATTTTAACATGTAGTCAGACTTTATTATAGTCAATACTAGCCAGTAATTCTGGCAACTTTATGTAGCAGGTAGTTGTTGTAAGAAGTTTAAAGAGACCTGAAGTTATAATTATTGACTTCCAATGGTTTATAATATAATTGAAGATGCTAAAAATAGAATTTATTTAGAAATCACTGTGTAAATTAATGGATTTTCTTTAATAGAACACTTGAAATATTGTCCATTCTTTTAAAAGCACACAGGAGAGTTGCTAACAGAAAAATAGTCTTCCCTTAACATTTGTCTTTAATCTGAGTGCATAGATGTGCATGGTATCAATTAAGTTTATTATCATAAGCGTGATACTTTTCTAGTTGAGGTCATTTTTAAGAAACGAGTTGTTGAACAGATAAACATGATTTTAATTATATAAAAATCGCGTATTTAAGAGAAGACACTTAGGTGACACTTTTAAAACTAATGAACCCATAAGGTAAATTTATTCTTCACTTATTGAGCCTTAGTTAAAGTAGTACTTACCCAGGCAACTTTTGCATGTTCTTTAATTAGAAAGTCACTTTGTGATTTATATCAAGCAGTGCATATTTGTTATTAAAAAAAATCCCACTCAAATTTAGGCAGGGAAGGAGAATTTATTATTTAGGCATTGGTATCTCATGATACTCGAAACAAATATACCTGTATCTCAAAACACACTGGGACTAGAAACTAGAATGTTAAGATGACTTGGCATCTCAATCTCCTTTTCTTCTTCTCCTCCTCCTCCTTCTCTTTCCTCCTTCCTCCTACTTCCTTCCTCCTTCCTCCTTCCTTTTTCCTCCTTCATCTTTCCTCCTTCCTCCTTCCTCCTTCTCCTTCTCCTTGTCCTTCTTCTCCTCCTCCTCCTCCTCCTCCTCCTCCTCCTCCTCCTCCTCCTCCTTTATCTTTTTTCTGTTTTAGTTTTTGGCTCTTTCATCTCGCTTTGTAATGATGACTTAATCCACATTAAAAAATACTGATGGATATGTTTCAAAGTCATAACTTTATACCTTAATACTATAATAGCAAAAAATCCCAGCAGTTTTTGGACAAAACACATGATAAATATGGAGTATCAAACCAATAGTGAAGGTACACTAACCAATACATATTTTCAGCTCGGTGATTCAACATTTGTTTTAAAGTACAGTTGGATCCATATATACCACATTACAACCAAATACAACTAATTTCATTTGTGATTTATTTTGATGGATGTTATGAACCACAAAAGTGTTTTAACCTTTTACAAAGTGTTACACACAGTAAGTAATTTATTGACTAATGTTACTTTCTTTAGCCATGCCAACTCCATGGAATATTTCTTATGCAAACTAGGGTCTGTTTCTAGTTTTTTCTTGTGCCAATATTACATCATTTTTACCAAGAGTTAGGAAATTCCTCCTAATATGATAAAAAATTAAACAAACTTCATGTTTAAATATGTCATAGCTGTTCTCATAATACAGTTTTTCTATTAATTTTAAAAGGTAGAAAATAACTATAAATTTACTTCAAAACATAAATTTATAAATGATTGAGTTTCAACAAGAGATGATTAATGTAATAAAATATGGTACATTTAAAAATTACTAATTCATCTGTTAAAAGATAATGTACTTCACCATTGATTTATTTTACCTTTACCACCTGTTCTCCATATTTTTAGGAAGGATGTTTGCTCCTGGGTAATATGTCCTTTTTCATGATATTCATTACATTGTTCAATGTTCCCAGGATTTGCTAAACAGTGATTCCTTCAAGTCAGAGCATCTATTTAACCCTAGTGCTTAATATAGTGTCAGGAACACAGAAGATGATTAACAGTGAATAAACATTTACAAAATGAAATATACTTAATCTGAAAGAAATTTGACATTTATTTCCTAATCTGACACACCTGCACTGCTTTTCTTTCTAGTAAAAGCCAACAAACTACCCCAACTGGCAGAGTAAGAGCCCCTTTGGTCCTCCAGTGGAGACAAATTGTTCTACAATCCTTCATGACACGATGTTATCAGAATTTCATTCTTCACTTTCATGTGAAAATTGTGTAAATAGAGTCCATAGGGATAAAGAAGAAACAAAAAAGACCTTATGGTTCTCAGAATAGCTCCTGGGCAGTAAGGAAAGTTAGGCTGTTTTGTCTCTTCAATTAATTAAGCACTGAAAGCACTTAGGAAGTGGCAAGTAATGTGATGAGTGGATTGCAATCACCCATTCATAACCCTCACTTTTTTATCCAAATGACACTCAGAGTCTGTACATCTAGTTTGTATCAGAACTTTAATGGTTGAAAATCATTTTGAGTTGTGACAGATACCATGTGTGGTCATTGTAAATTTCTTTTTGCTTCAAAAAAAATAAAATAGAAGAAAATGTTTTGTTTTCTTTTGATTGGTGTTTGCTTTCTGTACTATATTGGCCCTAAATCCTGACAACTCATGAATCAAATAGGAATGTGAAATAAAAAAGATATGGAATTCTAAGATATATCCAGGCCAAGACCACTTAAATTAGTGTCTCTGGGAAAGGGGCCAAGGATTATTTTTTTTATTTTTTTTTATTTTTTTCAAAAGGGCCACAAATAAATCTAATGTTAGGCTTATGAGAATCGCTGCCCAAATATATGCTTCCTCTTCTTGTGGCATTTTGCTTAACTGTGTTTTTTATAAGGAGAACATAATTCTTTTCAGAATTTATTGTAAGATATATTCTGATTAATTGGTCAGATTATTTATTAGCTGTTTTTGGACTCACTAAATGCATGTCAGTTTTGAAAGTTCCTTTTTTATTATTATTATTATTTTTATTTTATTTTTACTTTTCTTTCTATCCTTTCATATTTTTTTAAGAGTGAAAAACTATTTTAAAAGTGAATCAGCACATTCATCATTTGGTGATCTTGTTAAGTTCATCTTATTGGACTTATTCGACCCCATGTCAGAGTCTGCTTCGGTAGATCTGAGATAGGTCCACGACCTGTAACTTATCAAACAACTCTGGTGATCTTATGTATATAGATGCAGATCTAAAATGACCAGCTTTAGTGGAAGGGATATCTCCTTTCATCTCACTGAATTGGAAGTTTGAACTTCCAACAGTTAGCTCTGAAATGGAAATCTCAATGGGAAGGAACTTCTCCCCAGAGTTGCTCTGCGTACCTCAGCTTTTCTCAGTGCTGTCAGTTACCTCCACTGGAAGACTGCTCTCTCTAACACTCTGTATCTATACTCGAATATTGTTTCCTCTTAGAAAACTTTAAAACATTTGGAGCAATCAATTTTTGAAACATTAAAAAAGAACACTGAGGATATGCGTACAGACTACATAAAACCTTCAGAGCAGGTGTGTTTGCTTGTGGGAATATGCTTCTCATTCCATGCTTTGAAGTTTGCTCTGTCTGACCCTAACGCACATTGACTCTGAGATTCCATCTTGCATATATTTAGGCCATATCCTTTCCCAGACTCTTCTAAATGTCTTTCTTTTTGGAGCTAAGATTTTTAGCACAGTGACTTTCATGATAATATGAGTAAGAAAAGATGCTATGTGAAGACTGGATTACACCAGAGTAAACTGTCAGCCAATAGCACTTTCTTCCCATATCTTATGATTAGGTTGGTGCAAAAGTAATTGTGGTTTAAAAGTTTAAAAAGAATTGCAAAAACTGCAATTACTTTTGCACCAACCTAATAGTTTTAATAGGACTCTCTATTTATATTGTACAAACTTCTAGAATCATGTGTTCAGCATTTTCTAGTCAAAAGGGTATTTTGTTTATGTCTTATAGAACTGAAAATGCTCCTATTTTAACCTAAATACATATGTGGTCTTCAGTTACTGTCACAAAACAGGAAATAAATTGCCTTCACTTTTTCTCTCATCTATTATATTAAGCGTTACCAATGGGAATAAAGTGACATATGGTTTAGTACTAGCATTAAGAACCTGATTATTTGTATTATTAATGAAACTATATACATTTCTGAAGTTTTCCCTTTTTGTTAATTTATATATTTGAAATTCTGAGATACGCATGTTAGTACTTTTTAACCAAAATGTATTTTTTTCCAAATTAAAAATACTTTTAAAAATAATAATAACAAAATGACTTTGGAGATTAGACAAAATATTTACATTGGCTGTTAATTTTCAAAAGAAAGTTTTGTTAAAGAGAGTTCTTGATGAAAGTGCACACCAGAGGGATATCTATTTTATCTGCTAATTATGTCCAGTATAAGCACAGAGAATTCAAAAATGTTTCTGTTTATTCTTTTAAATATATATGTGTATCATGCTTTACAGATGTTGCTGAATAATATCGCTAACTGTGAAAAATATAACTGTACTATCTGAAAAATGGAGAAAGTATAATTTGTCACAACTAATATTGAAATTAATCTCTGTTGTAATTCTTAATTTGTAGGATTTATTGAAGTCAGTGTTACTATTATAACTTGTAAGTGTTCTTGTTTGCCTTTCTTTTAAGAAATAGGTTAGAAAACTTGCAGTGTTCCCAATTTGGTTATAAAAATGTACTTTTTTATAATGATTACATAAAATATGTGTCTGATAAATCAGAAAACTCAATGAAGTGATCCCTTCATTTTTCACACCAAATTGCATTTTGATATAATAACATAGGATTTTTTATTTTACATGAAAACAGTAGTTATAATTATGTGTATTAAATAAAGAGAGACTTACTCTGTTCTAGAGGGTGGTCATCATCCATGTTCTATAAAACATTTTTATTGCTGGATTTAATTATATATTTGGCATAATGATTAAATGTACAATGATATTGTGGTATGAAATGAAAAAAATGTGTTACATTGAATTAGTCAAGAGAGACAGGCTAAATTTAATATCATCAAAATTAACAGAAATAAAGTCAGAGTATCCATCAGTTGTCCAAAGAAAGCAATGTGATATTAGGAAGCTCAGAAGACAAAAGGCATGATTTTGCATGAAAATCAGGAAGAAAACAATTATAAAATAAATTAATATTAAGTTCAAAATTAGTTTGCAAAAAATTACCAGAAACATAACTTTTAATTTAAGCTGTACTAGTAGGAGTAGATTCAAGTCAAATATGAGGCATTGGTAATGATGGAGTATGGTATGTAATTCTATCACTAGTCCTCAAATTAGCATGGCCTACTCAATTATTTTGGTCTTTAAGAGTAGTATCTACTTGAGGTTGTTAAGAGGTAACACTCCACTTGCAACAAGTATAACATGGGAAACCCTGTCTTATCGTATCACCCATTTTACTTTTTCTGTGTCCTTTGTACTGTGGACAACCTATTAAAAAGCAAATGCCGCATATAATAATCCATGGCATCTAACACAAATTCCCTATAATATGGCTTTGGTGTTTCCCAACTCTTCATCTTTACTCAGAAATTTAAAAAGAAAGTCAGTGAGACACTATCAGTTGTCAACCCTTATAAAATGAAAGGGAGAGAGAGAAAGAGAGAGAGAGAGAGAGAGACCATCCTGAGATCATGCAGGTTAAACGTTTCCCCCAACGTTGAGTGATTGTAGTCTGTTCTGTGATCATCATCGTAATAGTGGCAGCTAGAAAGAGAAAAAGAAGGGGTGATTACAACTGGCACATGTACCTACATACCTATATCAACTCCCTGATTTTGATGTTTCT